>NC_091306.1:51648547-51652613 GCF_038502225.1 Cherax quadricarinatus
AGAAATATAGAAGGCAAAGGACCCAGGAGAATAAGGAGAACAGTCGTAGAGCCAGAAACGAATATGCACAGATAAGAAGGGAGGCCCAAAGACAATATGAAAATGACATAGCAGCGAAAGCCAAATCTGACCCGAAACTGTTGTACAGCCACATCAGGAGGAAAACAACAGTCAAGGACCAGGTAATCAGGCTAAGGAAGGAAGGAGGAGAGACAACAAGAAATGACCGTGAAGTATGTGAAGAACTCAACAAGAGATTCAAAGAAGTGTTCACAGAGGAGACAGAAGGGACTCCAGAAAGACGGAGAGGTGGGGCACACCACCAAGTGCTGGACACAGTGCACACAACCGAGGAAGAAGTGAAGAGGCTTCTGAGTGAGCTAGATACCTCAAAGGCAATGGGGCCAGATAACATCTCCCCATGGGTATTGAGAGAGGGAGCAGAGGCGCTATGTGTACCCCTAACAACAATATTCAATACATCTATCGAAACAGGGAGATTGCCTGAGGCATGGAAGACAGCAAATGTAGTCCCAATCTTTAAAAAAGGAGACAGACATGAAGCATTAAACTACAGACCAGTGTCACTGACATGTATAGTATGCAAAATCATGGAGAAGATTATCAGGAGAAGAGTGGTGGAACACCTAGAAAGGAATGATCTCATCAACAGCAGCCAACATGGTTTCAGGGACGGGAAATCCTGTGTCACAAACCTACTGGAGTTCTATGACATGGTGACAGCAGTAAGACAAGAGAGAGAGGGGTGGGTGGATTGCATTTTCTTGGACTGCAAGAAGGCGTTTGACACAGTTCCACACAAGAGATTGGTGCAAAAACTGGAGGACCAAGCAGGGATAACAGGGAAGGCACTACAATGGATCAGGGAATACTTGTCAGGAAGACAGCAGCGAGTCATGGTACGTGGCGAGGTGTCAGAGTGGGCACCTGTGACCAGCGGGGTCCCGCAGGGGTCAGTCCTAGGACCAGTGCTGTTTCTGGTATTTGTGAACGACATGACGGAAGGAATAGACTCTGAGGTGTCCCTGTTTGCAGATGACGTGAAGTTGATGAGAAGAATTCACTCGATCGAAGACCAGGCAGAACTACAAAGGGATCTGGACAGGCTGCAGACCTGGTCCAGCAATTGGCTCCTGGAGTTCAATCCCACCAAGTGCAAAGTCATGAAGATTGGGGAAGGGCAAAGAAGGCCGCAGACGGAGTACAGTCTAGGGGGTCAGAGACTACAAACCTCACTCAAGGAAAAAGATCTTGGGGTGAGTATAACACCAGGCACATCTCCTGAAGCGCACATCAACCAAATAACTGCTGCAGCATATGGGCGCCTAGCAAACCTCAGAACAGCATTCCGACATCTTAATAAGGAATCATTCAGGACCCTGTACACCGTGTATGTTAGGCCCATATTGGAGTATGCGGCACCAGTTTGGAACCCACACCTAGCCAAGCACGTGAAGAAACTAGAGAAAGTGCAAAGGTTTGCAACAAGACTAGTCCCAGAGCTAAGAGGTATGTCCTACGAGGAGAGGTTAAGGGAAATCAACCTGACGACACTGGAGGACAGGAGAGATAGGGGGGACATGATAACGACATACAAAATACTGAGAGGAATTGACAAGGTGGACAAAGACAGGATGTTCCAGAGATTGGACACAGTAACAAGGGGACACAGTTGGAAGCTGAAGACACAGATGAATCACAGGGATGTTAGGAAGTATTTCTTCAGCCACAGAGTAGTCAGTAAGTGGAATAGTTTGGGAAGCGATGTAGTGGAGGCAGGATCCATACATAGCTTTAAGCAGAGGTATGATAAAGCTCACGGCTCAGGGAGAGTGACCTAGTAGCGATCAGTGAAGAGGCGGGGCCAGGAGCTCGGACTCGACCCCCGCAACCTCAACTAGGTGAGTACAACTAGGTGAGTACACACACACACACACACACACACACACACATATATATATACATATATATACATATATATATATATATATATATATATATATATATATATATATATATATATATATATATATATATATATATATATATATATATATATATATATATATATATATATACTCAACTGCGCAGTCAATAGTAGTACATCACGAGTTAGAACACTTACCTGGGTAAATGTATCTGACACGTAATTACGCCCGGATATCCGTTGAGTTGATTGAAGAATAGTGTTCTTTGAAGAATGTCGCACTACACTCTGTTGGATCGCAACACTCGTTGTTACACTGATCATCAATAATTGTTCACACAATATCACTAAGAAGTTGATAACACTTCTCTGTAAGTGTTTATCGTGTTTTGTGAGACACTTTGTTCACACTAACGCACAGATCGTTTTTTGTTGGTTATCCTGGCGTCAGTGTCACTCTCAGTAGAGTCAAAAGTAATCTGAAGACGCCACAGCACCCCACGCCGTTACTGCCCCTTGCACAAAGGAAAAGCTGACCTAGTACTTTTTGCTTCCTTGTCACTTCCTCCATGAAGCAAAGCAGAATGTTTGATTCTTGCTGTCTTAAGCATAGACAACAATGTCCACTATCTATACTATGGTAATAAAGTGGGAGCAGGATTTTCCTTAATTGTCCTGCTAAGGTAAGAGATGTACTGTCTCTTATTAAAATACACTCTGCAACACTGGACTGAAAGGAGCAGCGGTCGCTTGACCACGTTGCATACTCATACTGCATCTGCGATCAATTACTCGCTGTAGCAGTAAACAAGATATTTGCCCCTTCTGAGAGGGCTGGGCCCCTCAGGGCTGAAAGAAGCTGAAAGGGGCTGAAGGGGGCTGATACCCCCCTCCTGGAGAAATTTTCTCCACACTGGGGGGCGGCGGAGGTTTGCTGCAGGTGAACTATTCATCACTTAACATTAATTTGATTTTCTCACTCGCCACCACTGTTGCTTGTCTTTTCTGAACAGCTTTAGTCTGTGTGGTTTCTGGAGAATCAATAATTTTGTTTTCAACACTGTGTAATTCTAACGACACCAGTTTATTTATTGTCCGCTTATTCACTACACCTTTGCTCAAAACATCAACTGTCCTGATGATTCCATTTGCATCAGGATATATGATCACAATTTTTCCAAGTGGCCATTGGGACCTCGGACCATCATTGTCAATAATCACTATGTCACCCGGTCTTAAGGACTTATGATTTTCAGGAACACCAGCTCCATAGAAGTGTTCTCTCAATGAGGTGAGATAGTCTTCTCGCCAAATTTTCTCCCAACGTTCAATCACTTTATTAAAGTGTTTGAATTTACGTCTGAGTTGCTCAGGTTCGAAATAAGAAGGATCTTATATGATTTATTTATCATTCATGGGAGGAACAGTTTCGAGCCTTCTGCCATGGAGTAAATGAGATTGACTTAACACTTCTAAATTGTCCATATCATCGGTAACATAAGTTAGAGGTCTGTTGTTGACTCTATTTTCTATTTCAGTCACAACTGTACGGAATTCTTCTAAGTCTATTCTCTGACGATGATGAGTCTTCCTTAAACGACGTTTTACAATGCCGATAATTCTTTCATAAAATCCGCCGTGCCATGGAGATTTAGGAGGAATATATCTCCAACGACAACTGCGTTGATTCAGCATCTGTTGTATTTCTGGTTGATCAAAGATCTTGCTTATATAAGCAGCACCAGCAACAAAGTTCGTTCAATTATCTGAAATCATCAGTCTGGGACATGCCCTGCTGGCTGCAAACCTTCTGAATAATTTGATAAAGGTTTCAGCAGACATGTCAGTGGCTACTTCTAGATGTACTGCTCTAGTTGTAGCACAAGTGAACAAACAGATGTACACCTTGATGGGAACTTTGTCAACTGCTTTGGTTAAAATTATTGGTCCAGTGTAATCTACACCTGTCACCTCAAATGGAGTGACATGAGAAACTTTTTCAGAGGGATATGGAGGTGGACCTGGATACTGACATACTCGCATATCATAGTGACGACAAGTAATACAGTCCTTTATTTGTTTTTTTCAAACTTTGTCGACTTTGAGGTATCCAGTAGG
>NC_091306.1:51652713-51687741 GCF_038502225.1 Cherax quadricarinatus
CCCTACCAAATGCAAAGTCTTGAAGATTGGGGAAGGGCAAAGAAGAACGCAGACTGAGTACAGTCAAGGGGGCAAAGACTAGAAATCTCACTCATGGGAAAGGATCTTGGGGTGAGTATAATACCAAGCACATTTCCTGAGGCGCATATTAACCAAATAAATGCTGTTGAATATGGACGTTTAGCAAACCTAAGAACAGCATTCCGACATCTCAATGAGGAATCGTACACCATGTACATCAGGCCCATATTGGAATATGCAGCACCAGTTAGGAAACCACACCTGGCCAAAAACGGCAGGAAATTAGAGATAGTGCAAAACTTTGCAACGAGACTAGTCCCAGAGCTAAGAGGCATGTCCTACGAGAATAGGTTAAAGGAAATAGACCTGACGACACTGGAGGACAGGAGAGATAAGGGGGATATGAAAATGACAAAACATTGAGAGGAATCGGTAAGGCGGACAGAGAGAGGATGTTTCAGAGATGGGACATAGCAATAAGGGGTCACAATTGGAAGCTGAAGACTTAGATTAGTCACAGGGATATTGGGAAATATTTCTTTAGTCATAGAGTTGTTAGGAAGTAGAATAGTCCGAAAGTGATGTAGGAAGGCAAGATCCAAAAATAGTTTTAAGAAGAGGTATGATAAAGCTCATGGAGCACTGACAGTGACTCAGTAGCAGCCTGTGTAGAGGCTGGGCCAGAAGCTGCGACTCGACCCCTGCAACCATAATTAGGTGAGAACAATTAGGTGAGAACACACACATACACACACACACACACACACACACACACACACACACACACACACACACACACACACACACACACACACACACACACACACACACACACACACACACACACACACACACACACATATACCCTAATGCGAAGAATTCAATTGGATGAGGTTCAAGTAGGACTACGAAGGGATCTGGACAGGCTTCAAGCCTCGTCCAGCAATTGGCTCCTGGAGTTTAGCCCCACCAAGTGCAAAGTCATGAAGTTCAAAGAAGAGCGAAGACACAGTACAGGTTATGGGGCCAAACACTGTAAACCTCACTCAAGGAAAAGGGTCTGTGGGCGAATGTAATACCCAGCACATCTCCTGAGGTAGACTTCAACCAAATAACTGCGGCAGCATGTGGGCGCCTGACAAACCTAAGAACAGAGTTTCGGAACTTTAGTAAGGGATCGTTCAAGGCTCTGTCCCTTCAAAGAAATCTTAAAGAAAAGTTTCTATGTGGACAATCTTCAAGGTACTGTGAATAAAGAGGAGGATTTGAAATCCTTATACAGAGAAGCTAACAAGGAGATGAAAGAAGCAAATATGCCTCTAAGGATGTGGAATACAAATTCAAAGTAATTAAGAGAACTTATCAAAGAAGATTTCCTTGAAGCAGAAATTCCTGATTGCAACAATATGCTGGGACTTAACTGGAACACACAGGAAGATACTTTGAGTCTCAAAAAGATAAACAATAAATCATGCAGTACACTCACTAAACGTGGTTTACTGTCAGAGGTATCACAATGTTTTGATCCTCTAGGACTCGTCTCACCAATTACCATAAAAGGTAAAATGCTTATGCAAGATGCATGGAAACTCAAAATTGGATGGGATGAGAACGTGCCTCTAGAAATGAGTCAAGCATGGGATGAAATATCCAAGGAGCTTAAACAACTTCATCAAATTAAATTTCCCAGACAAATAGGTCAAGAGGGAAACAAGTACACATTACATGTGTTCTGTGATGCGTCAACCAGAGGTTATGGCGCAGTAGCTTACATGAGTAATGCTAAAGGAAGTACACTAATTACTTCAAAGGCCAGGGTAGCACCCTTGAAGGTCAGAACAGTACCACAATTGGAACTGACAGCACTCTTTGTAGGCACAAAATTAGCTGTCTATCTCAACAAAGTACTTGATCATCTCACTATTGAAAAACCCGTGATCTGGAGTGATAATGAAGCAATTCTCCAGTGGTTAAGAAATAATAAGAGTAAGTTGGCCTATGTACAGAACAGAGTAGCAGAAATAAAAGAGATGCAGAGAGATTATCTTTTTCTCCACGTCTCTACCCAAGAGAATCCAGCTGACATGTTGTCACGTGGTGTCCCACTCAAGAAATTTGTGGATAATAAATTACGGCTCCACGGACCGAACTGGTTCTCTGATGAAAATAACTGGCCTCAGCAAAAAGCTCACATTATGCCAGAAGAAACAGTTTGCTTGAACACAGCAGGAATAAGTTGTGTAAATACTGCAGACACAACAGAAATAGTCATTGATGGATCTAAATACTCATCTTTGGGTAAACTCTTAAGAGTTACAGCTCTTGTCTTTAAATTCATTAAAGGAATAAAACCTGATTATGAATGTCTTGAACCCATTAAATACTGGGTGAAACTAATGCAGAAAGATGTTTTCTCTATAGAATATAAATTTCTGGAAACACAAGATAAATCCCCAAAGAAACCTGTCATGATTAATTCTTCATGACTTTATCTCGACTCAGAAAAGATTATAAGATGTCGAGGAAGAATTCATAATTCTTCACTACCTAAAGAAACAATACATCCAATATTGATCCCCAAGAATCATTGGCTAACAAAACTGATTGTTCAAAACGCCCACAGTAACGTGTTACATGGTGGGGTAGCTGACACACTTTGTCATATACGACAATCCTACTGGATACCTCAAGGTCGACAAAGTGTGAAGAAACAAATAAGGGACTGTATTACTTGTCGTCACTACGATATGCGAGTATGTCAGTATCCAGGTCCACCTCCATATCCCTCTGAAAGAGTTTGTCATATCACTCCATTTGAGGTGACAGGTGTAGATTACACTGGACCAATAATTTTAACCAAAACAGTTGACAAAGTTCCCATCAAGGTGTACATTTGTTTGTTCACTTGTGCTACAACTAGAGCAGTACATCTAGAAGTAGCCACTGACATGTCTGCTGAAACCTTTATCAAATTATTCAGAAGGTTTGCAGCCAGAAGGGCATGTCCCAGACTGATGATTTCAGATAATGCAACGAACTTTGTTGCTGGTGCTGCTTATATAAGCAAGATCTTTGATCAACCAGAAGTACAACAGATGCTGAATCAACGCAGTTGTCGTTGGAGATACATTCCTCCTAAATCTCCATGGCACGGCGGATTTTATGAAAGAATGATCGGCATTGTAAAACGTTGTTTAAGGAAGACTCTTCATCGTCAGAGAATCGACTTAGAAGAATTCCGTACAGTTGTGACTGAAATAGAAAATAGAGTCAACAACAGACCTCTAACTTATGTTACCGATGATCTGGGCAATTTAGAAGTGTTAAGTCCATCTCATTTACTAAATGGAAGAAGGCTCGAACCTGTACCTCCCATGAATGATAAAGAAATCATAGAGGATCCTACTTATTTCGAACCTGAGCAACTCAGACGTAAATTCAAACACCTTAATAAAGTGATTGAACGTTGGGAGAAAATTTGGCGAGAAGACTATCTCACCTCATTGAGAGAACACTTCTATGGAGCTGGTGTTCCTGAAAATCATAAGTCCTTAAGACCTGGTGACATAGTGATTATTGACAATGATGGTCCGAGGTCCCAATGGCCACTTGGAAAAATTGTGACCACATATCCTGATGCAAATGGAATCATCAGGACAGCTGATGTTTTAAGCAAAGGTGTAGTTAATAAGCGGACAATAAATAAACTAGCGCCGTTAGAAACACACAGTGTTGAAAACAAAATTAGTGATTCTCCAGACACCACACAGACTAAAGCTGTTCAGAAAAGACAAGCAGCAGTGGTGGCGAGTGAGAAAATCAAATTAATGTTAAGTGATGAATAGTTCACCTGCAGTGAACCTCCGCCGCCCCCCAGTGTAGAGAAATTTTCTCCAGGAGGGAGTATCAGCCCCCTTAAGCCCCTTTCAGCCCTTTCAACCCTGAGGGGCCCAGCCCTCTCAGAAGGGGCAAGCATCTTGTTTACTGCAACAGCGAGTAATTGATCACAGATGCAGTACCAATATGCAACGTGTGGTCAAGCGACTGCTGCTCCCTGCAAGACTCCAGTGTTGCAAAGTGTATTTTAATAAAAGACAGTCCATCTCTTACCTTAGCAGGACAATTAAGGAAAATCCTGCTCCCACTTTATTACCATGGTAAAGATAGTGTACTTTGCTGACTATGTTTAAGACAGCAAGAATCAAGCATTCTGCTTTGCTTCATGGAGGAAGTGGCAAGGAAGCAAAAGGTACTAGGTCAGCTTTTCCTTTATGCTAGGGGCAGTGACAGCGTGAGACGTTGTGGCGTCTTTAGATTACTTTTGACTCTACTGAGAGTGACACTGACACCAGGATAACCAACAAAGAACGATCTGTGCGTTAATGTGAACAAAGTGTCTCACAAAACACGATAAACACTTACAGAGAAGTGTGATCAACTTATTAGTGATATTGTGTGAACAATTATTGATGAACAGTGTAACAACGAGTGTTGCGATCCATCAGAGTATAGTGCGACATTCTTCAAAGAACACTATTCTTCAATCAACTGAGTGGATATCCGGGCGTAATTATGGGTCAGATACGTATACCCAGGTAAGTGTTCTAACTCGTGATGCACAACTGTTGACTGTGCAGTTGAGTATAAAGTCATGAGTTAGTCACTTATCATAAACCCCGGTGATATGCGGACCTTTGAGTCAACACACGTAAGTTTGTCAGCAATCAGTGAATGAAATATGCTGACATAACACCCCCTAGGGGTAATTTATTGTTTACATAATATGATCTATTACAGCCCGTTGAGAGATGATCATGACAACAATTCAAGACCTCATCTGCAGGGGCGGCTGTGTAGACGATTTGCTCTCTTTTATCAGCTAAGTATTCCCTATATTTCAAATTATATCTTATCTGGTAAGCCATTTCTCAACACCGTGTCTTCGTTTGTGGATGACACTTGAATTTGCATGACAGTGTCATTCATCGAAGACACTGCATCAACCTAATCTTTAAATGGACTGCAGAAAACAATATTAAGTTCAATGAGGAGAAATTTCAATTACACCGATATGGAAAACTCAAAGAAATTAAAATTATATCTGAGTATAAAACAAATTCCAACTACACAATAGAGCGAAAAACTACTGTGAAGAATTTGAGAGTGATAATGTCAGAGGATCTCACTTTTAAAAATCACAATCATGTATCTGCCACATTTGCTAGGGATGCAACATCCATGAATGTGAAATATGTCGCTGGGCCACAGAGTCCAAGTTATGACCAGAGATTTGATAAGACGGGGAAGGAAGAAGCATGAGTAAAGGTGGAAATATGGGAAAAGGGTGGATGGGGGAGAGGAAACGGGATAATAAATGTAAGTGGCCTAACCACTTTGGTGTATATTAATACAAGTGTTTGTGTGTGTAGTGTTATTCGTGAATTCATAAAATTTATTGAATGGGGTATAACAATCTACCCATCAGTTTCACACAATTATAGCAAGTACATAACTAAATGACACTGAATTGGCATGGTGTATATTTTTTTACAATTGACTATGTTTTTAGCAATTGCAGGGTGTAGGCTAGGAATAATTTTAACAGGGCACTTGATGTAGGTTGGCTGCTTCCTGGAGATACTGGTTGGCTCAGCTGCTTCAGAGGTAGTGTCCTGCCGTAGTACGTTTGCAGATGTTACATCGTTAGATGTAAGTGTTAATTAGTTAAAAATGAAGTCTCCATAAATTGGAGTTTTGGGGGACGTATACATGTTTGGGAGAGCTACGAGGATGAAAGTAAATCTGGAGAAGTCAATGATAATGGGGCTGGGAGAGTGGGCAGGGAGATTGGAATGGGGATGTGATGTCGTGCAGCATCAGACTTCATTTGGAAATTCAGCTGTTAATCTCAGCACCTTTGCTATTAATGGGCAAAATTCTATTCAGTGAACTTTCCTGGTGAGTGAGCAATACAGCGACCCTCTACACATTCGTCGTCAGTGAGCAATACAGCGACCCTCTACACATTCGTCGTCAGTGAGCAATACAGCGACCCTCTACACATTCGTCGTCAGTGAGCAATACAGCGACCATCGACACATTCGTCGTCAGTGAGCAATACAGCGACCCTCGACACATTCGTCGTCAGTGAGCAATACAGCGACCCTCGACACATTCGTCGTCAGTGAGCAATACAGCAACCCTCTACACATTCGTCGTCAGTGAGCAATACAGCGACCCTCGACACATTCGTCGTCAGTGAGCAATACAGCGACCCTCGACACATTCGTCGTCAGTGAGCAATACAGCGACCCTCGACACATTCGTCGTCAGTGAGCAATACAGCGACCCTCGACACATTCGTCGTCAGTGAGCAATACAGCGACCCTCGACACATTCTTCGTCAGTGAGCAATACAGCGACCCTCGACACATTCGTCGTCAGTGAGCAATACAGCGACCCTCTACACATTCGTCGTCAGTGAGCAATACAGCGACCCTCGACACATTCGTCGTCAGTGAGCAATACAGCGACCCTCTACACATTCGTCGTCAGTGAGCAATACAGCGACCCTCGACACATTCGCCGTCAGTGAGCAATACAGCGACCCTCGACACATTCGTCGTCAGTGAGCAATACAGCAACCCTCTACACATTCGTCGTCAGTGAGCAATACAGCGACCCTCGACACATTCGTCGTCATTGAGCAATACAGCCGTCCCTCGACACATTCGTCGTCAGTGAGCAATACAGTGACCCTCGACACATTCGTCGTCAGTGAACAATACAGCGACCCTCGACACATTCATCGTCAGTGAGCAATACAGCCGATCCTCGACACATTCGTCGTCAGTGAGCAATACAGCCGACCCTCGACACATTCGTCGTCAGTGAGCAATACAGCCGACCCTCGACACATTCGTCGTCAGGGAGCACTAGTGTCAGTGCTCTAAACACGTCCGTCAGTGGACAGTCCTAGCTTTTAAAGTGAATTCTCTCTACTACAGAGCACGTAAAAGCGATTTTAAACTATTTTCTTCGTCATTGCACGATTTTGCATTGTAGCTCTACACAGCACACTCCATGTAAATATCGAGCACCCAGGCAGTGACTCTGAGAGCATCAACCTCTCCCTCATTATAAAAAGAGTGCTTTGGCTTTAGTAAGCAGTATCCTATCAGCAATAATAAACCACTCGACGTATTGCCAAAATACGTCTTTCACCGAACCAACTAATTGCATTAATTGGAATGGATTTTGGTATCAAATTGCATGAAACATTTAACATTTACCAACTCTCAGCATCCTAACTCATGTCTGCTTATTATCTGAGAGAAAGAAACAAAACTCTCTGCGGACTTTATGAAACATTATCTACGTTACATCATTTTAGTTTCCAGTTCCAACGGAAGTGAAATCGAAATGCGCTATTATTTAGAATTCATAGAGAAATAGAGAGAGAAAGACAGACAGAGAGACAGAGAGAGAGAGAGAGACAGACAGACAGGCAGACAGACAGACAGACAGACAGACAGGCAGAGAGACAGTGAAACAGAGAGAGAAAGGAAAGAGACGGGAATGTACTGAAAAGACATGTACAGTAGCAAAGTACACACCAAGGGTATCTGCTGAAGACTAGCTATTAGATTTAGGACTATCATATAATATCTAGGAGCTTCAGGAAAGAACATTGAAGCAGATGGTTATCTTCCCACTCTCCAATTCTTCTGACCACTGCTGGCATGAAACAGGGAGACAAATATGCAATATCTTATTGAAAATTCATGTACTTTTCACGAAACACTGAAGGCATATATTACCAACTGCCTCTTCATATTAGTCCTCTCTCAGCCCAAACTTCTCATATTATTCGACTTCTTCCTCAGAAGTGCCTTTCAAATAGTCATACTGTGTTACATTCCGTCAGGGGCACCAACTGTAACCCAACTGAACTCCTTCCCACGGCCCAGGAGCTTTAACAGTGGAACTATTCTTAGCCCCTTCCCTAAAAGCCACATTTTCTATGAACTCAAATTAAGTTGTAATAATCGACTCTCAATCAATAATCAGACAGGTGGCCGAGGGAAGGAGTTCAGTTAAGTTACAGTTGGTGCTTCTGACGGAATGTAAAAGTAAATATGCGCTAGACGGTACAGCATAGGACTCTCAATTTACTGACACCGGTTCGAGCCCCTCGTCCACTCTTCTGTTTATTCACTATTTATTTACTCTATATGCTTTAGTGAATTGTATGAACATAATCAAATTTCTTTCTCCATACTCGTGTTTCTTGAGATATACAATCGTAAGAGTTATACAGAGATTTTTAGAGGATTCTCCCTTTAGAAGTTTGATTTTTTTAAATATTCTTAGGGAAGGAGTATATATGTTTATCTTCATATAACCTAAATTTCAAACATTTCATCCGACACCCAAAAGGTAAGTTGGAAGTCCTTGATGTTGCAACCATTTACTATACTGATCTCGAAACTGAGTCTCTAGAAGGAAAAGGCCCATTGGGCTCCTTGGTTTTCTTGATTATCTTATCTTTTACTTTACTATCTTATTTTTTCAGAAATTTGAGTGGGCGCCATGATACCAAGTTCATCTATTTGTTAATCCTCAGTATCTTGCTGAAACTGACAGCAGCATTCCCTTCAACTTCTGAGTAACGTAGGTATGTGTCGGACACCGTAGAAGGAAACGTTTAGACCCATGCTATCAGCTTATAATGTTTCAAGGAGAAAATAGTGACTGCATCCGCTTCAGGTGCTTCTTGCTGCCTTTGCGCCTGGTTACCAGAGATTCCGGTTCTAAAAACCAATTAGCTAAGTGTCTGGTATACTTTTTTTCTAATGTTTGTTATGTGAGAGTATGTAACCTAAATTGGTCTACCGACACACTGCTGCATATTCACCTATGTTTGGTAAGACTGAGAGAAGCCAAGCGAAGAACTACACCAACGCGAGTGACTCAAGGGTCGAGGCGAGTGCCCTTGGGAAAATTAGTGGCAGCTATGTAGATATTTCCAGCATGTGATACTTTTTTCATTTCAGAGGTGAGATTTATTTTTTCTTAAGGCATCGTTGAGGAACGTTTGGAGACTTTCTTTAAAATAGGGCTGTCCAAGTGTACCTGTTTGTGGGCTTTGGGAGGATTAAGAATTAACTGATTGAATTTATTGTGAATAAGAAAGTAACCTAATGATGACGAGAGTAATTTGCTGAAATTTTATAAAGAATAAAGTATAACGATACCAACAAAAATGGATGAAAGGACACAAATTCATACACTATGAATAAATTTAATGGAAATATTTCATATCTGGGACCAAAGTATATATAAATGGAGAATTTATGTAACTGGTGAAAATCTGGTGAACACTTTAGGTCATGTAATAGCCGTGTTACATGGCAGGAGGGAATCAGTATGAAGTAGGGGAAGTTGAGATGGTGTACACGTAAACTCTTTGTTCCGTGTTATTGGTAGTTAATAAGGATGCTCTGGTACAGTGGTACATATTAGTGTTGGATTCTCTGCAAAGCAGCTGTGCTGTCTTCCAGTGCCTGAGATGTCTCTCTTTAGATCTGTAAAAAACACAAGAATTTTTGGTGTCGTTTTGGTTGTTTACATTTCTGCCTACTCTGATCCACGTAGAAAGACGACTTCATTGCTGGGGTTTTTGAAAAGTATTTTTTCTTCCTTCCTGGTGAGATCTCTCATGAAACTAGTAATCATGGTAGCTAGCTACCAAGATTATTTTTTCTGAAAGGGCCTGTATGATACTGTTGGCCACTTCTCCTCTAGGTAAAGTTAGTAATCTGAGCTCAGCGGTAGTCGCATTGTTGGCAGAGTTAAGTATATTAAAAAAAAGAAAACTCGGGGCCTTAGATAAATAAAGCACTAAGGAAAAATCGAATAGCCACAACTCTCTTAGTGCGAGTGTCGTTGTTTGAGCGGATATAAGTTAGGACAACATTAGAAATAGTAGGTTGCCATCGTTTTCTAGTCCAAGAGTAAAATTGTTAGAACATTCTGTGTTGTTGATCTTAAGAATTAGGCCTTGAATGTTGAGTTTTCTAAGTTATATGACTAGAAAGTTATTGATATACGAAGCAGGCGATTGCGTTAGAAATAATACTGAGGAAACCTCCTATACCTAAAGCAAAGCTCTGTGTGAAAAACTGGTTTCCATATCTGAAGGAGTTGAAGTTATAACACAACTCAGTAAAGGTCATGAAGTCACGCTGGGGTACAGGTAATCTGAGGTATGTTTGACCTCAAACTTCTCCTCTCCTTACCCTTTTCTACTTTGTATTGGACTGATGAAGCCACTGTGTGGCGAAACGTTTTTTTCAATAAAGATTCCCATGTTTTGCATAAGTGTCTCAATTCTTCAACTTGTCGGTTTTCAAAACCATTCATCACATGTTTGAGCGTATCTGTGAAGGCATTACTGAAAACGCTAGTGAAGAATGAGGTGAAATAACATTATGTTGTATGATTATTCTTAATGTGTTAATGTTTTTAATGCTGGAAAGCAGATAACCAGACTTCTTGAGATGATCATGACTTTTCGTATATAGCACTTCTAATACTTGTTAGAAAAGATACAATTTCCACGTTTGTGTGTCACTGGGAGTCCATATAACTTGGTAGGTCTAGGCTGTCCTGACAACAAGTTTGATAATTTTTTTACCCAGTTCAAAACTTCGAAGGATGCTGCGCATTTTCTGCAGGATTTTTTTTTTTTTACACAAAACAGGTCTACAGGCTAAGAGATGTTATCTTACCTCAGCTCATTTTAAAGCCCAACGCTATCCAAGGTATACTACCACTCCTCAGGATGCGACCCGCAATAGTCGACTAACAACCAGGTACGTACTTACTGCTGGGTGAACAAGTGCAGCAGGTGTATAGGAACATGCCCTATGTTTCCATCCATGCCGGGGACTTAAAGATGGACACTCAGTATGTGAGCAGAGTGCGATGCCAACCGAGCCACGGCACACATCTTGGTATATTTATCCGGATATTTTTTGCGATGAGTTGATAAGTGTTGGTCAAGGATATGTTGTAGCAGTCATTGGTGTCATGCATTGCAACATTGCCTCCTTTGCCAACTGTAGTGAAGTGTATTTTCTAATTAAGAGCCAGTTTTTTGAGGGTGGTGATACATCTTCTAGGGATAACAAGAGAAGAAGGTTGAGGTAACGTTGAGAACTTCTGATCCCTTTCAAAAATGGATGGTTAGTTATAATAGTGGGTGTAAATTGAACCTCACTAGAGTGAGAAGGAAGTTCTGCTGCAGTGTTCTACCTTTCTTAAATTTTTATGTTTAAAGACAGAAATGAATCGACTTCAATATTTCGGTGATCCTTCTCTTAGTTCTTATGAAAATTATAGCTATTGTGAAGACGTGAGATTGAGATGATAGATTCCCTCTACTATAAGCAGCTATATCTTCAGTATGGAACACCTGGAAGCTGAACGCTTCGCCACCATCCCCACCAGCGTCACATGGTTATGTTACATGGACGACGTCCTCAAGATAACTCCCAAGAGGCATTATCATTGGATTTGCTGAATTTGCAGACGAGAGTTTCTTGACGATGAGTGTACATACATACACATAATCTACACCGAGCTACATTTCTCCACGCACTAACACCACCCCTAAAAAATAGTTATTATCCTACCCTACAGCCAGGCTATATTTAATGTCCCTAAAATATTTTTGCAAGCTAACACTAGAATTGCCATCCAATCAATAAAATCCATAAAAGAAAATGAAGAACATTGAACCAATCAATGCAGGTTCATACTATCCGCTGTGGAGGCTGTGACAGAATATACGTTGATGAGAAAACAACCTCGAAACACGTCTCAATGAACATATTAATGTGTGTAGGAACGATAGCTTGAACAACGGCTACAATGTTCAAATAACGTGATCATTATTAAAAAAAACAATTTCCATACTCATAAATGCCTTTAATCATAATTAATCGCTATTTCTAACACAAACAGAAAGACAGCTTCATCATTTCTGAAGTATTAGCAAGAATTCTCAAAATAATAAACCCCGCCATCACATACCTGCTGCCACTACTACTACTACCACCACAAGTAAGACTACTACCTATAACTATTATATTATGCTTTGCACCTCACTCTGTGCTGCTCACTACTGGGCAGCAGCCTCGTCCAGAGGATGATACAGTATCACGGAACCCAGGGGCACTTTCCGATCAGAGCGACGAAGGAAGCCCGGGAAACATCGATGGGGTGGCGTCCTTGCACAGCTAGCTCCCGATACTCAAACCCGATAATGGCAGCCGACGGGCGCAGTTCTGCAGGAACAGACTACAGTCAACGAGTCAACCCCAGTACCACAACAGTCACCAGTGAAGAATACTGTAACCCAGGTGAACATATGCAACCTGAAAGCTTCAGAAGATAAACAAGAGATATTCAGAACTATTGTGAAGACCGTCGTGAACATATGCATGATGAACAAAATATTTGCAAACTTACACGACCACCCAACACAGGGTCCAGAGACAATGATGAGGGGTCAATACACAAATAACCCGCACATAGGAGAGAGGAGCTTATGACAAAATTTCGGTCCGACTTGGACCATTTGCAAGGTCACATTAACAGAAAGAAGAGAAGGAGCCAATATATATAGGCAAGATTGCAGGGAAGGGACATGAGAGAGGTGAGAGAAGTAGTAGTAGTATAGGTAAGGCAGGTAGTGAAAGTAGTAGAGGTAGCAGTGGTAGAGGTAAGGCAGGTAGTGGAAGTAGTAGCAGAAGTAGTAACAGAAGTAGTAGCAGAAGTAGTAGTAGAAATAGCAGTGGAAAAGGTAAGGCTGGTAGTAGAAGCAGTGGTAACGGGAAGTAGGGAGAGTGGTTGGTGGGACAAAAAATAGAAAGAGGAGAGAAAAAGGAGGCAAAAGTAAAGGTAGGAGCCAAAGGTAGCACGGAAGGGAGCAGTAGTAGAAGTGGAGTCGATCAAAGGCCTTGAAGGAAATGCAGTGCAGGAAAGCTAAGAGCCCAGAACGGGTAAGACCAAAAGCACGGAGGTGGAAAGGTACAGGATAAAACCCCCAAGGCAGAAGAAGCCCAAAACAAGAAAAAGGAAGGCTTGCAGCATTTGAAAATGTAATGGGAAAGGAAGGCATCTACAGAGAACCAGGACTAAGGTTCGTACAAGGAAAATTGTGTACAAGAGAGGATTCAACAAGACGGCGACTGTGAAATTTAGAAATTGGGTAGACAGTTTTAGGAGAAGACCATCCAATAGGATGACTGTGATCTCTAACACGACAGAATAGAGCAATGTTGGTGTCGCAAGTCTAAACTTCTTTTTTGCTCATTGAGTTTGTCAGAGAGAGAACGGCCAGTTTCTCCAAAGTACTGAAGATGACAAGACGAACATGAAATAGAGTAGACACCAAAGACCTCTATAGCGGGAAGAGAGGTATGGACTAGATTTGATGTCTAAGGATCGGAGAGAGTTGTTGAATTTAGAAAAACTGGTAACACGGGGAAGGCAGAGAATAAATTTCCCAGGAGTAGAATTTGGGAGAGAAGAAAGTCCGTTTAGCACGTGAGAATGACTTTATGAAATGGGAAGGGTAGCCAAGACGAGAGAATGAATCACGAAGAGTGGAAGAGCGGAGAGCACTGAGAAAAAATAATACTTTTCTTGACAGAGGAAGCATGATAAGAAAAGTAGTGAATGTAGATGCCACTGTGCATAGGTTTGCCGAGCACCGAAAAAGCAAAATCTGTATCTGATCGATGGACATTAACAACAAGAAAAGGAAGAAAAGAATAAGATTCCCATTCAGCTTTAAACTTGATGTAAAGATCTAGATTATTAAGGGTATCGAGAACTGCTTGGAAGAGACAAAGATGTCATCTATATAGCGGAGACAGAGGAAAGAGCGTACAACAGTAGTAGGAAGAACAGTTTCGAAGACTTCCACATAAAAATTAGCAAGAGCAGGGTATAAAGGAGAGCCCATAACGACCCAGAAAGTTTGAGAATAATATTTACGTCTCCAGTGTGCGGATTATTTGTGTATTGTTCCAGTCACGGTATTGTGCCTTTTTGTTCTCTATTGGGGGAGGGGGTGAGGGGGTGATGTGATGGCCCCAGTCCGCTGTAGAACTCACATGGACTACAGCCAGACCCTAATAGCGGCCACAAAACAGCTGAATTAGATCGATATCTTCGAGATCCTCAGACGGGTCCTCTTAGGATTAAAACCCGTGTCAGGACGCAGGTCTTGACAAATCAAATGCAGCTGTATTGTTTAATGGCTTGACGAAGCTCCTGGCGAGCGCAACGTTGCCACAATAAAATGTCGCATTAGTTGTTTGTGTCCTTTTATATAACTATTGTCAGTAATTTTATCAACATTATTACTATCAAATACTGCAGCACAACGGTATCTTGGTACAGAGGAAATTTTCAATGACTATTGCCTGAGAAGTAGTTACGAGTGGAATGGGCTGGACCTGAGAGCGAGCTACCCAGTAGGCTTGCTACAATGCTTCCAATAAAAACCTTTTTAAATCGAGGGTAGACTGATAACATCGTCCTTACATCTCTACTGCTTCTGCTGCCTCCTCTGTAATCGACTGAAAAAGCAGACTGTGTAGGCGAAACTTTTCAGTAACACTAATATCTGCAGCAACAGCAACAAGAGCAGTAGCATAACCAACGAAAGTTGTCCCAGCAGTAACAAAAACAGTTTCCACAGCATTAAATGCAGAAGTAGCAACAGCTAATGTAGAATGTACAGTTGCAGGAAGAAAGACAACGGTTATGGCATCGACAACAGCATTAGCAGCACCAGCAACAACAAAAGAATCATGAGCAGAAACAGCAACGACAGCAGTAATATTAATCGTAAAAGAAGCAACATCAACAATGACAGCCTCAATAGGAATATCAAAAGCAATAGTAGAAGAAATTACAAAAGCAGAAACAACAACAGTTGAAGTAACAGCAGCAACAAAAGCAGTAGCAACAGCTGCACCACCGGCAGTGACAGTAGTAACAACAATAGCAGTAACATTGTGAAGGTTCAACAGCCCTATCAGACCCTCAAGGAGTGTTCGATCAGGCCGATTCCTCCTTATGGAAATGACAAGTGAAAAATAAATAACATAAAATAAACAATTTTATTAATAATGTGTAGAGCTTGTCTAGAATATAAAAGCAAAATCACTGCAAGAGGCTAACTAGTCCATGCTAGTGGTAGTAATAGTACTAGCAGCAGCAGCCGCAGCAGCCGCAGCAGCCGCAGCAGCCGCAGCAGCCACAGCAGCCACAGCAGCCACAGCAGCAGCACTTTTATTTTAAATATTTGAAACAGAAATTAAATATAATTTAAGGTATTTACATCTGTAGAAATTGGGTTTGCCAGGGAAACACCTTCCGCCTGATCAGAAGTATGGAAAAAATAAATAATGAATAACTTAGAGGAAAAATAATAGTGGAAAAAATATATAAAAAAAGTATTTAATTATATATAAAAAAAAATAGCCGCCGTGGTTCAAGCGAGATCTTGAGAGAGGAAAGTTTTCTTAGTCCAGGTCTTCTTAAGATGTATTGAAGATGTGATGTTAGCTGTGCTGAGTAGGCAGTGTTGGATTTATGTTGCATTGATGATGTAGTTCTTGTCAATAGTGGTTCGCAGTATTTCACTCCAGATATCAAAGGAGAGATGAAGAGTCCCTTGTCCACCACGTCTCGTCGCTTGGGTTGTACCTCCAGTAAATCCATTGTCTACTATGGATGATCACGCCAGCAGCAGAGCTAATAATAATAATAATAATAATAATAATAAAACACTGGTTATGAGATGAGTATTAAGTATAACGCTGAAGAAAGACAAAAGGTGGTAATTGTATTCCATTGTTATTACTGGTAACCAGGCTAAATACAAAATGAATGAAACAATATTCCTGATAGATCATCTTACCTGATCAGGAGAAGAGCAGAGGAGAAATGACTTCCCAAACTCCAACCCACATCAGGTAAAATTATTACTACCTGGAGCAGAAACTAAAGAAACTAAGACCCGAAGAAATCTGGAGTTTAGCAGCACCTCGCATGATGACAGTGCTGGCGGCTACACACTCTAACAGTCTCTCTGAGTCTGAACTACTATAAGCCCAATTTACTGGCTTTTCCCATTACCCTGTCACAGGCCCTACAAGGGAAAGTATAAACTCCTGCATTGACTAGTGTTAGGTTCTTCAATTTAGATGACTCTAGTGTTGGCTTGCGAAAGTACTTTGGAGACTGCCATGAGCCCCCAAAAGCGCCGTCTTAGCTAACTTGTATATAAAACACCTGGAAGCTGAACGCTTGACAAACATCATCCCACCAGCGGCACATGGTTACTTTACGTAGACTACATCCTCTCGACGTTCTCATTCACAAAGCAAATATTGTTCTACAAACAAAAATGATCTTACTCACTTCTATTCCAGTTAAGGTTCTAAGACCAAGGAGGCATCATCATCATCTGATTTTTCCTTAGACATACTGAAGTCCAGAGTATCTTGAAGAGGAGTGTACATAAACCAAACCTTCGCCGAGCAACATTTATCTTCCTATTTTCCACACACTAGCACTACTAACAAAATTATAACGCTTCCCTACAGCTTACACTTAGCAAACCTACACTTAGTTTCAATATATCATGGAATTACCCAGATAACTGCAATCAAGTAGCTGTTCTAGATTTTCACTTGGCCGACTTCATGGGTATGAGAAATTACCTGGGTGGGCTAAATTGGGACTCCCTAACTATGTATCAGGTAGGTAGAGTTGGTTGCCATTATGATGTATTTCAGAGCATAGTGCTGGCTACCCAGACGACTTTTGTCCCGAGTAGGGAAATTAGATCTAACAAAAATGATCCCAAATTGATAAACAACAGGTTAAAGCATCTCATTGGACAAAAGAGAGGTATATATAGGTGTATCAAAAGAGGTGAAGTGCAGGTTAAGAAAGCAATATATTCGATTAAAGAGAGAATTAAAAAAGGAATAAGAAAAGCAAAAAGGGATTACGAGGCTAAAGTCGCAAGGGAGACTAATCCAAAAGGGTTCTTTCAGGTATACAGAAGTAAGATTAGAGACAAGATAGGCCCACTTAAGAGTAACTCAGGTCAGATCACTGACAGTGGTAAGGAAATGTGTGAACTTTTCAATACCTACTTCCTCTCAGTTTTTACTCAGGAAGATACTAGCGAAATTCCAGAAATAATAAATTATGCAGAACAGGACGATAATAAACTATGCACGATTATGGTAACTAGTGACATGGTCCTCAGACAAATAGAGAAATTAAAACCTAACAAATTCCCAGGTCCTGATGAACTGTTTGCTAGGGCGTTCAAGGAATGTAAAGAGGAACTTAGTATACCTCTGGCTAATCTTTTCAATATATCACTACAAACTGGCATAGTGCCTGATAAATGGAAAAATGGCAAATGTAATACCTATTTACCAGGCAGGTGACAGGTCCTTGGCTTCGAACTATAGACCATTAAGCCTTACTTCCATAGTTGGTAAATTTATGGAATCAATTATTCCCGAAGCAATTCGTAGCCATCTTGAAAGGCATAAATTGATTAATGAATCTCAGCACAGTTTTACAAAGGTAATAAATATGATATTCTGTATATGGACTTTAGTAAGGCTTTCGATAGAGTTCCACATCAGAGATTATTGGAGAAATTTTTTCCAGGGCAGAGGCATGGTTGACAAATAGGCACCAGTCTGCATAAATGGGGAGAAATCGGAAAGGGGGCACGTCACAAGCCATGTTCCGCAGGGGTCAGTGTTGGGCCCATTGTTGTTCACAGTCTACATAAACGACATAGATGAGGGAATAAATAGTGACACCAAACTTGACCGTGCAATTCATTCTAATGAGGACATTAGAGCACTCCAGAATGATTTGAATAGACTGATGCAGTGGTCGGAAAAGTGGCTGATGCAGTTTAATATAGACAAATGCAAAGTTCTAAATGTTGGACAAGAAAATAACCATCCCACATATAAACTAAAGAATGTACATCTTAATATTACGGAATGCGAAAAAGATTTAGGAGTTCTGGTTAATTAACAGTAATCAGAAACCAAAACAACAGTGCATAAGTGTTCACAATAAAGTTAACAGAATCCTTGGCTTCATAGCAAAAAGTATAAATAACAGAAGTCCTCAGGTTGTTCTTCAACTCTATATATATCTATGGTTAGGCCTCATTTAGAGTATGCTGCACAGTTTTGGTCACCGTATTACAGAATGGACATAAATGCACTGGAAAACGTACAAAGGAGGATGACAAAGTTGATCCCATGTATCAGAAATCTTCTATATGAGGATAGACTGAGGGCCCTGAATCTGCACTCTCTAGAAAGACGTAGAATTAGGGGGGATAGGATTGAAGTGTATAAATGGAAAACAGAAATTAATAAAGCGGATGTAAATAGCGTGCTAAAAATATCTAACATAGACAGGACTCGCAGCAATCGCTTTAAATTGGAAAAATTCAGATTCAGGAAGGATATAGGAAAGCACTGGTTTGGTAATAGAGTTGTGAATGAGTGGATCAAACTCCCGAGTAACGTCATAGAAACTAAGACATTGTGTAGTTTTAAAAATAGGTTGGACAAATACATGAGTGGGCATGGGTGGGTCTGATCTCACTAGGTCAGTGAGGTCAGACGGTCACTTGGTCAGTGAGCATAAGCCGTTGGGAAGTTTGGACCTGCCTTGCATAGGCCAGTAGACATGTTGCAGTGTTCCTTCTTTCTTATGTTCTTATGTTCTTATAAAAGTCGTGACAAGGACTAAACTGAAGAGCCTTGAACTAGCCAATGCAGGGGTTTACAATATACCATGTAGAGCCTGTGACAAAATATATGTAGGCGAAAAAGCAAAAACTTTGAAACACGTCTCAATGAACATATTAATGCATGGAAGAACAGTGAATTGAAGAACGCATATTGACAGTTGCTGAAAGAAGTTTCCCTCCTGGTTAGAAATAATATCAGGCAATTCAGACGTAGTATGCTGAATAGTAAAGACTGTTTTCATGAATGAATTAATGCAGCTTGCAACAGCGATGGTGACTGGTAGTGTATCTCTATAAAACAGATTTATGAATGTAGATATAAATTAATTATGTTAGGATATTATGTCTAATATTATAAAACCATAAACATCATATGAAAAGGTAACCGAATATACATGGTGAAAACTCGGTAATCATCATACATCAGTCATATCTAAAAACGTGAAGCGCAATTTTGATGGAAGAGTTGGGTAAATTGGTAATTTGGATAATATATATAATGCTCTGCTAACCAAGGTGTGCTATAAAATAAACCATCTTTTAGCTTGTTTTATGCTATTACTCAACACATAAATATTATTATTCACTTGATTAACCTTGCATACTCTCAATATATATATATATATATATATATATATATATATATATATATATATATATATATATATATATATATATATATATATATATATATATATATATATATATGCAGGACAAGCCACGGGGAAGGGGGTGGAAATCTTTAGCTCAAGTGCTTTGACACTCCTCAGTGCATCATCAGGAGCTTTGCAATGTTGCAAGGGAGCAACCAAAGCAGGCAGAGAGGTCTCAGGGTAGTGTAGGTGTCACTGACCACGGTTACCCTTAGACTGGGTTAGTGGTCGGTGCCAACCCCACCCTACCATCATCCCCCCACTACCCATATGGGGTAGGAGTGTTACTGCTGTTCTTGTTGTTGAACAGCGGTTTAGTCAGGGCCGGATTACCGCATAGGCAAACTAGGCATTTGCCTAGGGCCCCGCGCATTTGGGGGCCCCGCGGTCCAAGGGGTTCAGGGGCTCATCCAAGACTGCGCACATGGTGCAAGTGCAAAGGGGTCCCTACCTAAAAAGTTCAAGTGTTTGGAGAGTAAAATTGATTTTTAAAAATTAATCAAAACAAAAATAAATAATGAAATAAAATAAAATAAAAATAAATAAACCTAACCATAGATGGCAACACTCAACACGCCTTTGTTTACATCAGAACAGCTGTGTTTTCCCGCTAATGGGTGAGTATGGGAGATTCCTCTCCAATTTTCTGTAGTAATTACACGTTATCTAGACTTGTACTGTGACAAATTAACTGAAGTGTTGTTGATAGACATTGATGTGTATGGATAAATAAATGTTTGTTTTCGCCTCTAAATGTTAAGCTCACTTCGGATGAAGCTTTTGAAATGTTTGAAGAGAAAGCTAAACTGCTGGTGAAAGACTACAGTTACCGGGCTGATCATCAGCGGTCAAGGAAGAGGAAACGCAATTTTGAAGAGCCAGACAATGAAATTGTGTTGCTACCAAGGCAGAAATGTAAGACAGCTACATACTTCGTCATTCTGGATTCACTGATTACAGAATTGGTGAAAAGAAAAGAAATCTACCAGAATCTCAATGACAAGTTTGGATTTCTGTTCAAAATTACTACTATGCCAGATGCAGAATTGAGAGAAGCTGCATTAAAGTTGCAACAACACCTTTCAGCAGATGTTCAGGACACATTTGTTGAAGAAATAGTTCATTTTTCTGGGTATATGAATCAGATTAAAGCTCCACCTGAAAAATGTGCGCCCTCAGCTGCTTTGAAACATTTAAGAAATGCAGGTATCTCAGAAACCTTCCCTAATGTTGACATAGTGTATCGCCTTTACCTAACACTTCCAGCTACTAACTGTGAAGGAGAACGTTCATTTTCTGTTTTGAAAAGAGTGAAAAACCAGCTCCGTTCAACAATGAGCCAAGACAAATTGTGTAACCTAGCCTTGTTGACCATTGAGTCTGATCTAACAAGAAATATTGATTTTCAGAATATAATTGATGATTTTGCCAATATGAAATCCAGAAAAAAGTTTATTTAAGAAGTGCCTGTGAATATAAACAATTCTTTACTTTCTTGAGTTTATATGATTTGATAGTCTTATGCATGATGCAATGATAACAATAATGGTCAGTGATTTATAAAGGGAATAATAGTGCTGTAGTGGTTATGCTGAATATAATAGGTACATGATGTCACTACTTTAATAGCCTAATCTAGTAATACTATGCTGTCTTGAGTTTATTCTCTTTAAAATGCATGATTTAACAAGATAGTTATAATGGCTGTTGGTAAATGGTTTTGGTTGTCTTGATGTACTTTCCCTATTAAATTTAATCTAAATAGCCAGAATGTATTTAATTAGACCTTAAACAGGCTCACACCGACCCCCCCCCCACCCCCAAGCTGGAAGGGGTCGCTTCGCTTACCCGTAACTCAAAGGGGCCCCGCCAATCTGAATAGCCTAGGGCCCGGAGACTTCTTAATCTGGCCCTGCGAGCAGCAATTACAGGAGAAGGTTCTCGAGATTGAGGAAGAATTGGTGGAGGTGTTGAAGACTTTGTCACCACCAGAGAGGGAAGTTACATCTGGGCGTGGTGTCATCGGAGAGCCGTCGCTTCCAGAAAGTTGGAGACATGATAATTTGGGACGTGATGGTTTGGAGTCGTCCGTTGAATCATTAAACCATTCTCAGGTAGAGGTGGAGGTTCATCGAGAGGCAACATCTGATCAAGATATGTGTAACATGAAGGTCACGAGAAAGAGGGCGGCTACATCAGATTCTGATGACTGAGGTGAAGTGCGAAGGTAGTGGTGTAGGTGGTGGTAGCCATGATAGGCGGCACCGGAAGAAGGGGGGAGGGAAAGAGAGCACTCTGAAGGTGTCAAACTTAAATTCAAGCTCTGGAGTTGTAAAGAGTGATGAGAGGAAGCAGGGGTGGAAACTTTAATAGGCCTTAGGTGTATGTCTGTAAATGTTAATGGGTTATATAGCGGTATGAAGAGAGATTGGTTTCGTAATTTCCTGAACAAATCTAGAGTGGATGTTGTGTTCCTGCAGGAGCACAATTTTAAAGAGGGTAGGGTGTTGGAGGTGGCAGGATTTCGAGTAGTTACCCTGCCATCTCCCCATCTAAAAGGTGGTGTGGGAATTTTAATAAGGGAGACGAGCCCGTTTGTTTTGCAGAGAAGCGAAGGAGGAGGGGGAGGGAGGGTGTTGCGTGTGGATGGGTGGTGGATGGGTAAGCGTGTGTCTTTTGTGAGTGTGTATGCGCCGGCAGAAAATAACATCAAGGTAAAGAATGATTTTGTGTGTGAGGATCTTGTGTTTTTCTTAAGTGCACTGCCAGAGGTAGCAATTGTTGGTGGGGATTGGAATAGTGTAATCAGGGTGGCTGATGTGGACCCAAAAGGGGCTGGATATATGTCTGTGGCTCTTAGGGATTTATTAAGGGATGTTAGGTTACGTGATGCCTTCGGGGGGCGGTGTGGGAGACTGAATATACGTTTGTTAGGAGTGGATATGCTGCGAGACTAGATAGAGTGTACCTTTCTCAGGGAGTGTATGTGAAATCTTTCTGTACTGTGGAGGCTACAATGTCAGATCATAGGGCAGTGGTGGTGGAGGTTGGGTGGGGGACGCTCGCGGACATATATAGAAGTTATTGGAAATTAAATATAAGTGTATTAGGTGATGAGGAGGGGTTGGAGGGGCTTTCAGTCCTGTGGAGGGAGCTTAGTGTGGAAGAACAGGGAGTGGATGACATTGTGACATGGTGGGATAGTGTTGCAAAGGAAAGGATTAGAAAGTTTTATGTGAGAGAAGGAAAATGTATTAATAATTTAAAATATGGACTGGCTAACTATTTAGAGGATAGGTTAAGAGGTTGCTATGGGCGGGGGGTAGGTGGGAATAATTTTCCTATGGATGAAATAGCTGAAATAAAGGGGAGGTTGAGGGTGTTGCAAAATGAAAGGTTTCAAGCTGTAAGGGTGCAGGCAGGGGTGGAAGAGGTGCTTTGGGGGCGACAAGCCGTCAGCGTGTGTTTTGCGGCATCAAAAGCAAAGGCAGGCGGTGACAGCTATCCCATGTTTAGAGGTAACAGAGATGGTTGGGAATTATAGAGCAGGGCAGGAGATACGAACCACGAAGGGGATGTGTGCGTATGCGGAGGCTTGGTACGAGAAGTATTGGAACAGTGGGGGGTGGGTGACGTGGCGTTGGACAAGGTGTGTACGTATGTGACGTGTAATTTAGGAAATAGTGATAGAAAGGCTTTAGGTGGGACTATTACGGCAGAGGAATAGAGAATGCATTAAGGGGAATGAGGAAGGGGAAAGCGCCGGGTATTGACGGTCTCCCAGTAGAATTTTATTTACAACATTGGACGTTAATAAGGGGATTTATAGTTAGGTTATTTAATCGTATGAAGGAGAAGGGTACGTTGGGGGAGAAGCAGGTAACAGCAGTTGTAGTGTTGGTCCCGAAGGTCAAGGGGTAGCCCACCCTTCAGGAGTACCGAGCCATATCACTGCTGTGTGCAGACTATGAGGTGTTCGCAAAAATTTTAGGTAATAGGTTCAAATGTGTTGTGGGAAGGGTCGTGTCAAAATCTCCGTTTGGGTTGCCGGGAAGGTCGATGATTGAAGGACATGGGATACAGAAGTTTTGTGGAAGCTAAGGGTGGGGGTGAAGGGGCGGCTTTGTTGGCTCTAGATTGGCAGGGAGCATATGATAGAGTGGAAAGGGGAGCTTTGCAGGTTATACTTAGGAGACAGGGTTTTGGGGAGGAAATAGTCGAGTGGGTAAATACGCTATACAAGGGGGTGAAAATGAGGATACAGATTAATGGGTGTATGGGGAGGGATATTGCAATGGGTAGAGGCCTTAGACAGGGATGCCCCATGTCCCAAATATTGTTTGCGTGTTTCCAGGACCCCTTTTATAGAATGGTTGACTGCAGCTTATGTACGCCATGTGAGGGAAGTGTGGGGGGTGGGAGGGCCTGGCCGGGTTTAATTGGATACGTTGACGACACCACTGTGCTCATTCGTGAAGGAATGCCAATGGGAGTGTTGGACGAGGTTTTGCAATTATTTGGAAGTGCCATGGGTGGGTGTGGGGGGGAGATGTAATGTTGTTAAAGAATGGGCGGTGTCTTTAAAGATTTGTGGTATTATTTATAAGGATGACATGGTTGCGGCGCAGGAGGAAACCTCAGATAGGTTATTGGAAAGGATCGTGGGGCATCTAGATGTTCTGAGACCCCAGCACCTACCTCTTATACAGCGAGTGATAGTCGTAAACATTTTATTGTATAGTAAGATTTGGCATGTTGCAGCTGTGTTCCCAATTACAGGGACAGCGATTGCGGGAATTCTAAGACGGGTGTACAAATTTTTGTGGGGTTCATGTTGTGATTGGTTACGGAGGGAAGTTGTAATGTTACCTGTAAGTCAGGGTGGGTTGGGGTTGATGGATTTGAGACGGAGGGCTAAATGTGTGTTTATTAAATGGGAAGTGTTGCGTGAGGGTGTGAATGCGGGGCAGTTGGGAATGATACACGACAGGCTGGGTGTGTGGTATCGAGGAATGGAGTTGAGGGAATGCGAAATCGTTTTGAGGGCTGTGATGTTGGTTAAGGAACTGAGAAAGGTTCGTATAAGGGTTTTGTGTAGGTTACTTGTAGGTAGGTACATTATCCCAGTTGAGGGTTTGTTCCCCATGTATGCATGGAAGAGTATTTGGTTTAGATTTAGTAAAATGAAGTTAAACCCTCGGGCGCGTGAGGTGATGTTTCGTTTCCTGCATGGGATCCTGCCGTCTGGTGAGATACTACGAAACAGACAGGTTGTAGAGGGTGGGGGGTGTGGTATCTGTGGAGGGGATGAGACTGCGTTCCATGTAGTTTACTTTTGTGAATGGCTAGAGAAGGTTAGGTGCTGGTTAAGTAGGTTGGTACAGAGGGTGGGGGGCCGTGGGGTGTCGGTTCTGCGTGCTTTAAGTCTAGATACGGGTGGGTTAGACGAGGGTGTCATAAGAGCTTTAGATTATATCATGGTAGATTATATATATATGTCGTGGGTGTTGAGGGGGAGAGGGGATAGTGAGGAGAGAAGAAAGGTTCTTGCGGTAACGTTCTATCGTACGATGTGTCGTAACAGAGATTTGTATGGGAGGAGGTGGGATCAGGCTTCCTCAGAGGGGTATAGAATGCTAACGTTAGGGATTCTCGTAAATCTGAAATTGTTAATGAGTGAGTGAAGGGGTTTTCATAGGTTGGAGGGAGTCAGGGGGTCACAACGGGCTCGCCTCGTTTGGGGGGAGGTCGTGAGAGCGTTGTGAATGTGGGTTTGGAAAGGTTTCCTGGTTTTCATTGAGACTTTATGGCAGCCAAGTGTGGATGTAGAGCTCAAGGTCTCATTGTTAGATACACACTTTTCAGAATGTAGGTATAATATAGTAGGTTTTTTTTATCTATAATTTGATGTGTATCAGTCTTGTGTGACACGATTCTTGAGTAGTAAGTTATGTTTTAGTTTAGTGTGTTTTAGTTTGCATGTATGTTACGTGCTGAGTTTTTGCACGATGAGATATACTTAGATACTGTTTTGCTTTGTGCATACAGTGATTTTGATTAATGTGATTTTGTGAAACTTTTTGTGTGTACGTGTGTGTGTGGGTGTGTGTGTGTGTGGGTGTGTGTGAGTGTGGGTGTGTGTGTGTGTGGGTGTGGGTGTGTGTGTGGGTGTGTATTTATATATATATATATCCCTTTCTATTGAATTGAGCCTTTGTCATGGGTCAGATGTTATGTAATACTTTATATATGTATGATTCGATTCTTTTTAAAGTTTATAATTCTGGTCTGTAACCTGATACCGGTTTGGTGTCAATGCTAAGTTCTTGATGTTAAGTTTTAGTCTGTATGGTATACAGACATATCTAGACGGTTTATGTTTTTTTCCGTATGTTGGTATATGTAAAGCTGTATTGTTAGGGATACATATGTAGATGTTCTAGTAAGATTATGATGTTAGGTTTTGGTTTTTTTATTCATGCGAAGGATGGGATTTAACTGACATAACTTTCGTATATTTTATGTTCAAGTGTATTGAGCCTTTGTCAGATGTCATGTTATATGCACAAGTTATATATATATGCAAGGTTTTGCATTAATGAATGTGTATATATGTCAATTTATGACCCTGTGACAGTATTTTTTTAGTTATTTTCTTGCCGTAAGTTCTTGTTGTATGTTAGGCAGCAATATCTTGCGTGCATATAGGTGCAATCCGTTTGTCAGTTAATTTGATTGAGATCCATACCGTTTCTTTACTTTTATGTTAAACTGCATTAGTTTAAAAAAAAAAAAAAATAAAAAAAAAAGAAAAAAAAAAAAAAAAAAAAAACTTTGAATGAATCCCATCAGGACTAACTCTAGCATGAAGTTTGATGTCAATATATTGTTTTCATATATCTGTTGCTTTTATCTCTGAATCCTAGCAGTCGCACCATTGTAAAATTCCGTTTTTTTTATATAAAAATATTTTTACGTCAGCAGTTATATTCCCTATCAGTGGTAGATGATTTGAATGTATCAAATCATATAATACTGACATATGACTACATATATCAGTTGTATTTCTAAATATCAATATTATGCTAGCACTGTTGTCCCAGGAGACACCGCTGAATCATAAGCATCTACTCAAATAATCTTAAAGTATAGTTAAATCTAATATGAAAATATCGACTTCAGTCATCAGTAGATTAAGTAGAAATTATTCTTTCTCTCTCCTTAAACAAAAAATGGTTATAACTATGACCATGTTTTTCATATGGGTGGACCGGTAAACCAGCAGATGGCTTCGGTCAAATAACCATAAGCTCCAAAGAGGATCATGAACTGACGATCCACGTCAGGAAGGGCTTTTCCTATTTCCTGACAAACCTTACCTAACTCTCCACAAACAGACCACCCCAGGCGATTCATAATTTTCATCTAGTGGCTAACACGACGGGCTGGAGTTTTAAGACTCTATGACCCCGGGTTCAATCCCGGCCGGGGGTATGGTTTCATCTATAAAATCAGTGTCACATAATTTCTCATTTAACAACAACGTTTCCTGCAAGAAAATATCATATTTATTCTCAGTTTAGGTACGAATATTATTTGTGGAAAATTAAATTTACCTGGATGTAACTCATAAGATACATACCAGTAAATGGTAACAAAATTAATTATTCTTTATCAAGGTTACAGAGACAAGTAGGAATTTTAGGACACCTAGGACGCAAAAAATGTCCTCCTTCGATACCTACGATAATCTGTCTCTCCACAAGTCACTCTAGACCTATATTAATTTCAAATGAAATATACATCACCAGGAATTCTGGTAAAAACATTAAAATAAATATGTGGACTGTACATTAAATTTAAAATGTGAATATATATACATTGAAGGAGAATTTATAATAATAAGACTCACCAATTAGTCTGGAGATTATCGTGTGTCATACAAACCCCTGCCTAAATTATGAAGAAAATATTGGCCAGAATTTCAACACAAAATAGACATGACTTAACTGGGGTTCCAAAGCTGTCCTGTCCATCTGCTTAATGCTCACGTTTTGCAGGACTGCAAATCCAACAATTTTGGTTCTTATTTGAGAGGTTTTAAAGCCCAAAATAACCCCTAGAATGATGAAAATTTATGCACATTTCATTAGCGTGCCTTTACCACATTCAAAACAAAGGCGTCTCCAACATGCTTGTCAGTGCAGGTGCAGAGCTTCCCTGTCGGTTCTCTTTTTTAAAATACACTTTCCAGCAATAGTTATGTATTAATCAGGTATATTTAAAAGTAGGCCTTAGACAAGGATGTGTGATGTCACCGTGGTTGTTCAATATATTTATAGATGGGGTTGTAAGAGAAGTAAATGCGAGGGTCTTGGCAAGAGGTGTGGAGTTTAAAGATAAAGAATCGCACATAAAGTGGAAGTTGTCACAGCTGCTTTTTGCTGATGACACTGTGCTCTTGGGAGATTCTGAAGAGAAGTTGCAGAGGTTGGTGGATGAATTTGGTAGGGTATGTAAAAGAAGAAAATTAAAAGTGAATACAGGAAAGAGTAACATTATGAGGATAACAAAAAAGATTAGGTGATGAAAGATTGGATATCAGACTGGAGGGAGAGAGTATGGAGGAGGTGAATGTATTCAGATATTTGGGAGTGGATGTGTCAGTGGATGGGTCTTTGAAAAATGAGGTGAATCATAGAACTGATGAGGGGAAAAGGGTGAACGGTGCACTTAGGAGTCTGTGGAGACAAAGAACTTTGTCCTTGGAGGCAAAGAGGAGAATGTATGAGAGTATAGTTTTACCAATGCTCTTATATGGGTGTGAAGCATGGGTGATGAATGTTGCAGTGAGGAGAAGGCTGGAGGCAGTTGAGATGTCATGTCTGAGGGTAATGTGTGGTGTGAATATAATGCTGTCGTGGAGTTCAAAAGGAGATAACGAGGGTTGAAGATAAACACACTTGTTGGATGGTAGCAATATATTGCAGAATGTGAGAAAGTGAGCCCAACGTGCCATGCGTTGCCAATAGGCCTGTGCATGAAGATCTGAGAGCAAGGTAGCACGACCCACATACTCATGCCGCATCCCGTGACATCATACAAACAGTCACTAGGCCTGGCAAAGGGGTCGTGTACATAAAACATATGGATGGTACTATGATACACAGATAAGCTATACAACACATGTAGGGGATCAGCAACTATGCTGACAGCTCGGTTATGTTATGTATGTCGTCTCGACATACAATACTACACTATAGGCTGAACAGGCAGGTGGCTCTGGGCTGATTCTATACAATAACAAAGACATATGTAACTTGGAACTAATGGATGGTATCATAATTGATGTTAACATAATGGGTTTTAACGTAATGAGTTTTAACATAATGCATTACAATTATAAGAACAAATCATGGTATAATATAAGATGGAATTGACTGATCGATCTGTATTCATGCACTCTACGGATTCTGAGGAAGAATAAATATATATACAAGGTGAAAGTAATTAACAGCAAAGGCAAATCTGGTGCACACAGATCATTACTGTTAAATTCTCAGAATTCGGAGGGAACATGAACAAGAAAAATTTTTTTTCTGAAAACTGATCAGCTGATAACAAAACACACAGTTGAGAACTTCATTCATCTTGGACATCTAATTATACATACTATGTACATTTAAACCCAACTCTGCGAGGGTAAGATTTACATATGCAGAATGGTTATCATCTTTGGGTGGATCGAATTCTTCTACAATGGCTAACACATGCGTTGACTGAGGGCGATCTGAACGAGTATCTACAAAAGATACAGCTACATTCACTAGTGACTGTGGAATTATTAACTGGTATACTCTTCTGCTAGGAGTACTCAACTCGGCTATTCGATACAGTAATTCTTGGCTCATTACAAAGTCACTAATGGGTGCTGGTGGCTTCACAGTCAGAATAAGATCTTCCTGGAGCAGGAATCGAATCACACCAGACCACATGGGATATGTTCTTTCTTACTGGAGGAATGAACAAACTCGGTGGAGTGGATGACTCTCCCTGGTTGAACACTATAACATGCAATACGAGCAAGAGAGAATGGATCTACTATCTCACACTGCAAGCACAGGGGAAAAGAAATGAATACAGTCAACAATACAGATATTCAATCTGAGTCGCACACAGTGACACGAGATTTCAACTATAAAGAAACTACACTTACAAACGTTAACAACATGTGAAAGTTACTCGAGAAACAACTTCTTACATTGCACGAATTACTGTCAACGAGGATGGCATCACCATCTGGAACACAAGGGACAACAACAACACTCAAGTGAGTACACTAGCCACAGAAACGTCTTTCTGCAACGGCTTGTGGCATCAGCAAGAGATGGCATAACTCGTTGCAAGTAAAGTTCTTCTCAAAGCGTCCCCTGGGAAGGAACGAATACTTGAACAAGTCGCCATCGCAGGGATAGTAGTCTCAGCACCCAGGGTTGTCTGAGGTTCCTCTGAAACCCAAGGTAACTGTACACTATCCTGCATGCACGATATTGTGGCTGGAATCCAGACAGGAGTGACAGTATTACTAGTGCCTGACCGCTCGGCTACGTTAATAAGTAATGAACGAATCTATAGGAGCTTAATCTGAACTTCACATTTCGCAGCACTTTAACAAATCTCAGATACAAGCTGTGAGAACAAACACATTTCTCAAGGGCTAGGTATTGTCTTTCAGTCAGTAAGGGAATATTGGTACTGTGGACTGATTCATATTTGCTTTGACTGGCATGATACACTAAGTGAACATTCAAAAGTGACTGGGACATCTTCTCAGGGAACTTACTCAAGGACACAAAGGCAAGAAAATAAAGAGAATATGTGACACAGTAAGCTTAAATGTGGAAAAAATGCTTAACTATTCTGCATAAGTAAATAAAAATTGACAAGTCACACTGTAAGCAAGGAAAACTCACATGAAAATAAAAAAATACTCAACTGGATAAGCAACACTTTGAAAATCAAGAGAAATTGTACATTACTCAAGTCAAATTTATTCAAATTTACTTTAAACTGAATGAATGGCACAGTGAGTTGTCTTTACTTTCAATTCAATAAAGAAATTCAACAAAAAAAAATGATAAAATGGGATCAACAAATCTTGTGCAAAATTAAAACAAACTGGGAAAGCAATTCACTGAAAAGAAAAGAAAATGGCACACAAAGAATAAAATATTATGCACAGAAAATGTAAAACTGAAATCACAGAATATTGCACTGAAATAAACTGTAGCAATATTGCAAATAACAATTACTAATCAAAAGTACTGCACAATACTACATAAAAAATTCTGAAAGAAAAAAAAATTAATGGCAGCACAATGTCTACACAAGAATTATTGTAAAATGAGTCAATGTTGCAATAATAAAAAATAACACAAAAGAAAATACAGTTTACGAAAACAACAACAAAAAAAATATTATCAAGGAATGAACTGATTGAACACTTTAACTCTTAACTGCAGCTTAAGCAAACACTTACTGAACAAACAAAAGAATGATTTACTTTAAAGAAGTGAAAAAATTGCACTGAGAGTGAATTTGTTCAATGAAATATGAAAATAATAAAGGCAAAAAACATAAAACAAGGGAAAGAATTAACACTTACAGTGATACAGGAATATAACACATCAATATATGCACAATACTAAGAGAATTTTCTTGTAATGAAGCTTGGGGTGTGAAAAATTGGAAAATAATTGTCTCGCTTCAACAAAATAATGGCACTATTGTCTGTGGAGATAAGACAAATTAGACACTGGCTAAATGAAAAAAGTAACACAAGAATGTTGAACACACAGAAGAAGAAAAAATAGCAAATGAATGAAAACAAAAACAGCAATAATACACAAATGCTGGGAGAAAAAAGAATTACTGAGACAACAATGAGTTGTGATGTAGAATATAAGGTAAGAAGTTACTGAATTACATCACTGTATAAATTACTAGGCAAGGAACACAGTACTGTGAATACAAGATAATTGTGAAGTGTAAACACAAGGTTATACTGCTTATATATATTGCACACAACAAGGAAAAACATTAAAGTATTTACTTCAAGTATATATAAAAAAAAATGAACACAACACAACAGACGTAAATAAAGCACGAAAATTAACACTGAAGAAAGAGAGAAAAAAAATTGCAAACAGGATATAATGAACACTGATCAAGAGTCACTGAATGTCACTAAGAAATCAGTCAAGAAAATTGTCTCATTAACACTGTAGCGATGTTGTAGAACGAGGTGGATGGTGGAGGATGGTGGTGCAGCGTCATGATTAGCGGCGTTCTTGACTACTCTCCACACGTGATCGAAGAATTAGCACTTAAATCGATGATGAACTCACACAGGAGGCTTTTATGATGGTGCAAACTGACGAAGGAACACACCTGGCTCTTGACCCCCTATGTGGTCCGTAAAATATGGTGCTAGAACCCGAGATAATGGTAAAAACAGTGGTATTGGGTGAGTGCTTGAGGCAGCTTGGTGAGACATTGCGTGGTGACTGGGCCTATAGAATGAGCAGTGTAAGCCACTTTGGGGACACCTGCACTAGGCACAAAGATATTCTAAGCTGGGCTGGCTTAAAAAAACCACAAAATACCACAACACCACAGGGATGATAAAGCACTCAGAACAGCTATAACTAGAAGCACAAAGCGATGGTGAAGACTGTACCCACATGGCTTGATTGAGTACTGTGTTGGTCACCTGGGTTAGTTGTTGGCTGGCTTGGCTTAACCCTTCACACAGGCTGGGTTCATAACTTGTAATGATGAGCACAGCAGGGGTGGAAAGCTGGCTTGGCAGGCAAGGCTGGATGGTGTAAGGCTGGATTCCATCCCCCACAGACTGTCTTGGTGGCTTGGCTTACTTTGCAAACCCGGGTCAACCCCTCGGAAGTAATGTAAATAAGGAAATAAAACGCTAATACACAGGGACTGACCAGAAGTAGGAAGCAACAGGCTGGTGAATGTTTGATTGGGGTAGCTGGCTTGGGATTGTTGAGCATCACCCATCTCCGTAGGCCTAGCATCACAAGATGGCGACTGGCTCAGTAGAATTTTGTCTCCAGAAATTGCTGTAATCGTCAGAATTACAGACCCTACGTTGGCACCATTTGTCATGGGGTTCGAAAGGAGATAACAAAGGTTGAAGATAAACACACTTGTTGGATGGTAACAATATATTGCAGAATGTGAGAAAGGGAGCCCAACCTGCCGTGCATTGCCAATAGGCCTGTGCGTGAAGATCTGAGAGCGAGGTAGCGCGTCCCGCGCACTCACGCCGCATCCCGTGACGTCATACAAACAGCCACTAGGCCCAGCAAAGGGGTCGTGTATATAAAACATATGGATGGTACTATGATACACAGATAAGCTATACAACACATGTAGGGGATCAGCAACTATGCCTATTCTGTTTGCCGAAAACCTATGCACAGTGGCATGTACATTCACTACTTTTCCTATTATGCTTCCCCTGTCAAGAAAAGTGTTCTTATCTCCCTCTTTCTCCGTGCCCTCCGCATCTGTGATCCTCAGTTCCTTCCAGCAGAAATTTCCACTCTTCATAATTCGTTTTCCCGTCTTGGCTACCCTTCCCATTTCATAGACTCTGCCTTCTCACGTGCTAAATGTAATTTCTTCTCTTCCAAACTCTCTACTCCTGGGAACTCATCTGTCCTCTGCCTTCCCTACATTTCCGGTCTTTCTAATCTCAACAATTCTCTCCGTCCCTTAGACATCAAGCTTACCTTCCGCCAGACTAACACTCTTCGTACTAATCTCGTTCATACCTCTCCTCCCTCTACAGATGTTCCTGGTGTCTACACTATTTCTTGCTCCTCCTGTCCTCTGCAATACTTTGGAGAAACTGGCCGATCTCTTTCTGACAGACTTAGGGAGCATAAAAATAGTGTTAGGCTTGCCGACACTAACAATGCTCTTTTCTGTCACGTCAGAGATCACAGCCATCCTATTGACTGGTCTTCTGCTAAAACCGTCTTCCCTACTTCCAACTTTAACAGTCACCGTCTTTTTTAATCCTCTCTAATACACAACTTTCCTTGTATGAATCTTAGTCCTGGCTTCATCTCTGTAGATGCCTTCCACTTCCACTACATTGTAAAATGCTCCAAACTTCAGAACACCCGTGACTTAATCTGATTCCTCATCTTTTCTTCTTCTCCCTCTTCCCCTTTCCTCTTCCCTTTTTTTTTGTCTTTCTTCTGTTGTGTGTTTCTGTTCCTTCATTATTTATTTCATCACTTCCCCTTCCCCTACCTCTGTGCACTTGCTCTCCCTCTGTGGGTACCTAGCTCCCTTGCATTGCTCCCCTTTCTTTATATTTGACTGACTCCTCCTCCTAGTTCCCCACTACTACCACTACTACTACTACTACTACTACTACTACCATCACTACCTCTTCCTGCCTATATATAGCCGTCCTGCTCCACTTCTGGTTAGTGTGACTTTTTAAATGGTCCAAGTCGGACAGAAACGTCGTCGTAAGCTCCTCTCTTCTATGTGCGGGTTATTTGTGTATGTTGCAGTGTAAAAACTGTAGTGTAAAGCACCCTTCTGGCAAGACAGTGATGGAGTGAATGATGGTGAAAATTTTCTTTTTCGGGCCACCCTGCACTGGTGGGAATCGGCCAGTGTGTTAATAATAAAAAAAAATATATAGCATAATTTTGGGAAATTATTTTCCACACTGCTGCCGGTGGAGGTCATTGCTAAACGACTCAAATTACTCCTTCCTTTAGGAGACAACTCCAGCTGGTTCTAGCTTCAGTGGCTGTTCTCCTAGTAGGTCTTACTACAATTTCATCTTCCTGCATCACTTGGTCAGCGTTACCTTCAATATCACTCGTGTCACTTTCCCTTAGATTTTCATTTAATTTGATTGAATACCATTTAATTCCAAGGGAATCAATTTATTAATTGTGAGTAAACTTTCCTGGCCACGACACAACACTGTGACATTCTGGACAACACCTTGTGCATCTGGGTACAATGTCAATACTTTGCCCAGAGGCCACAATGTTCGATGTTGTTCAGTATCAATTAACACAATGTCACCTGGTTGAATGTTCTGGCGATTTACTGCCTCTGTCACACCATAAAAGTGTTCACGTAGTGTAAGAAGATATTCCTTATGACACACATTAGACTAATGATCAATTACTTAATTTAACATTTTAAATTTATCACACAACACTGCTGCATCAATGTAATCTTCATCACTTTCTTCAGGATTATCTCTATAGACAGGGGCAGTTTCCAATTTCCTTCCACATATAAGGTGAGAAGGTGTTAATACATGTGTATCAGGTGTATCACTCATGTACGAGAGAGGCCTATTATTTATCCGATTCTCTGCCTCCAATAACA